>NC_139623.1:117335778-117343278 GCF_964638095.1 Poromitra crassiceps
CGTAAAATTATGCACCATCAGCTCATTGGTGAAGTGCAGTAAAGAGTCATAAGCTTGCCTTTTAAGCTCCAATTCCAGGAGAAATCCGGTAAAACCAGACAAAGCCAAGCGCTCTGCTCCCCCCCCCCTCCCTTCATCCCGTCTGTCTGTCTCCATATATAGGCTATTATTCCATATTATTATGCTTCTCAAACCAATCTAACTGCAGTTTAAATACTGCAAGCATGTAAATACGCTACACTATAGCAAGATCAAAGTGAAAAGAATGTTCTAAATGCATCAGCTAGACAAATATAGCCTATCCCTATATGATGAGATTAATTAGATTGGTGAAAGTTTGTCCAGAAAGATATCGTTTTCTCTCCCCTGCTGCAGGTAGGATGATGCACATAAATATACCCTACATTATGTAAAGTCATTGCATAAATGTGTTTTTATTGTAAAACTAAAATGTGAAGTAGAGCCAATTTATTGGAGCGGACATCACAGTAGGACATGACAGTAGAAGCGCGTTACGCTGTCAGTTATCTAAATCACGTTAAATCGACGAGGGATATATATATGCCCAGGATGACATATATGTTTCACATAGGGTGGTGTTTTCATTTCAATGTTTTATTTGGTCCAATATTGAAATGTTCTATAATTGCAGGTTGTGTTACCATTACACATTATTTAGATCTACCTTTATATCTATTTCGGCTCATTTGGTTGCTATTTAGTAGCGAAATGGAGTAGCACAATGCATGCTGGGACATTTAACAGGCAGTGAACTTACAACTTCTTTTTCCTATGGGACGTGTGTTGTGTCTGTCTGAGCGAGGGAGTCAGAGAGAGACAGAGAAGGGTGACAGAGGAGAGGCAGAAGAGCGCTCCTCGCAACTGGCGCACTGAATAGGCCTGGTTTCAGAGAGAGACAGAGAAGGGTGACAGGGGAGAGGCAGAGGAGCGCCCCGCTCAACTGGCGCACTGAATAGGCCTGGTTTTCAAAAGCGCAAAGCGCTAAATTTACGCCAGGTGGGAAGATATCATTAGGCCGGCATTTAAGGCCGAAACGCCCATTTCCGCCCATTCAGGGAGTGCACCACGCCCATTCAGCGTTAAGCGCATTTACCAGCCTAAAGCCATGTTGATATCTTCCCGAGACAGGCGAAAGGCACGTTTTTTTAACGCCGAAGGCCTGTTTTAGCGCCGAAGGCCTGTGGGAGAATAGGGGCCAACATGTCTATCTGTACTGTAGGTATAGAGATGACAGAGAAAAGTCATTCTTCTGCATTCTCTAATGGTTTAAGTTCTTGTAAATGAAAATAATGGTGAAGTTTAACAATTCATCAGTTTGCTGGGGACCCCCTGGAACCCCCTCAAGGACCCCTGGTGGTCCAAGGGCCCCACATTGAGAACCACCTCATGCGCTCTCAATGGGTGATGTTGCAGTAAAGTTGACAAATAGCCTAGATCACAGTCGAGTCCACACAGAAAATCTGCAGTGGGATTCGTTTTATGGACACTTCAAATAATAATTACAGAGAATAATCCTTCCAAAATGTTTGTTTTGAGGGCACATAGGCTACTTCATTTGAAGCGTTTCTTTACTCCACCATGTAGGCTATAGTAGAGAGTGCAGCAGGTGCAGTCGCTTCAGACTTGCCTTGTCTGACTGTGTGTACGTGTGTGAGAGAGTTCACGTCTTTAATAAAGGGTTTAGTGTACGTGTTTCACTGCTCTAACTAAATTATTTAATAATGTTGCTTTGTCACGTTCTGAGCCTGCCCCGACTGGACCCACGATATTTTCCTAATTTGCCAACCCAGACTGCCTACGGTGCCGGGACCCAGCGGGTTCTGGGTAGCCCGCGCATCACTACTGTACACGATGAAGATGTGTACAGTAACAGGAGGTGATGTGGATAGTTGGTGCTACTGGGTTACATCCTCCACCTCTTGAAGCCCATGAACATACTGCAGGCGTAGCATATCGTCACCACAAAGGCAAATATCTGGGAGAAAGAGGACACGGAGAGAGTGTAAATAACAAGCAAACTGTTAAGTAGATATGGCTCATTTCCACCACATATAACAGCACAGTACAGCTCTACTCTACCTGGCCTTACTTGTTTCTACTTGATATAGACTCTGCTTCCACAGCAAGTTTACTCGCCTCCGCCCACACCTGGTCGTCATAGCGACCGCATATCTGCCCTCCACCCATAGCCCAAGTAGGCTATAACATATAACGTTAAAATTATACATACTTACAAATACACAGAACTTTTAAACTGGTTATGAAATACTGGTGCCTCTAAATGACCGACATGGGCAAATGTGACCATCGGCCAGGAGAATGGATATCAATTTGTTGTTATTTACATGCATGCGCTGCGGGGGGGACGGGGGTTATGCTACGGGGAGAAGGGAAGCCTCTACCCCGGCGGCCTCTCACCAGGCAGGACCGTGGCTTCACTAAACCCCCGCCTCCGGCCTTGCGGAGCTGACGTAGCACACAACTACAAAGGGCTTCCCGAGCAGCTGACTTTTTCTCTCTCAAAACAATTGAAAACCACCGTCATGTTAAAGCTGAGCAAGGAGATCGATTTTATTTCACCAGAGCCGAAGGCAGCAACACAAAAGACTGATGGAAATAACAGAAGAGAAGGCAAAGTCCCACTCTCCCACCCTTCCAGCATTGACAGAAAGTATCCAGACACAGTAGACACGATTCTGCCTGACCATCCAATCAGTCGTCTGCAGTGTTTTCACGTCACCGTATGGTACCGGCTGGAACCTCAACAAAGCAGGGACCAAAACTAGCACGACTCAACCCCGACTCAAACCGGGCTGTCCAGGTTTTTGATCGGTGGAATGAGACAAAAAAGCGAGACGAGCTGGGCAGGGCCCCGTTGATAGCAGCGGTGGAAATGGGCCATTAGTTACTGAGTTTGTAATATCTTACAGTATGTCACTGACTTGTTTTGATGCCTAGGCTTTGATGATAGGATTTATTCAAGAGATCTTCATTAGAAGACAAGGACTAAGCATAATCCAGTAGTGTAGTTAAAGAGAAGGATATACTCTATTCTGTAATGGAAAAATACAATACAAATAAATCCTACATTCAAAAGTTTAATTAAGTAGGCTAATAGTATAGTCTATACCAGGGGTTTTCAAAGTCTGACACTGTGGGCATCCCCAGACAAAGCCTGGAACCTCATCCTCCCCCCAAGTTTACTTGCTTAGTTTTGCTCAAGTCCTAGATGCCTATGGAATCATGATTACCGATATGTTATTTTATCCCATACAGTAGACACTCAATAATTTAGCCAAGATAGTCTGATACGGTATATAGTCTGTGCTGAGAAAGTGATCGGATGCAACCTGCCATCCCTTCAAGCCCTGCACACCGCCAGGATGCTGAAGCGGTTTTGTAAAATTATGGCTGACCCCTCCCTCCCAGGCCACAAACTCTTTGAAATGACCCCCCTCGGAAAGAGACAGAGGTCAAGACCAAAACCACAAGAACAGCTTCTTCCCAACTGCCATCAACCAACCCCCCCAATACCCCTGAGCACAGACGAATCCCCCCCCCCCCCCCCCCCCCCCCCCCCCCCCCCCCCCCCCCCCCACTGACATATTCCTCATATGTCATCTTTACATATTGTGGCAATAAAAGTGATTCTGATTCTGATATTTCTGCTTGACTTCAGACTACATCAAATACATTAAAAAAGGTCTGTCTGAAGGCATTTATTTGTTTCGGACTCTGCCAGTCACACACATTTAGTTTATTCTATGTGATCTCCTTTTGATAAGTAATGTAATAACTGATGGATTTTTTTGTTTTACTTCCATTCACTAAACCTCCCCTGAAACTGTTTGGAGCCCCACTAGGTAGGCCTGCCTCCCACTTTGAAAACCTCTGGTCTATACTATTACTTAAGTAAATATAGACATATTATTACATATTGTTGTCCTTGTTTTTGTCTGTCTTGTCTTTCATACTGAACAGCTCATTCATATGCAGCCAGGAATGCTTAGTTTGGTGATCATACATCCATTTAGCTATGGCTATCAGATTTCAGATTTCAAATGAAACTGAGATTTTTGAACTATGTGAGTGACAATGGGAATCATTACAATTTGATAATCTACACCTGTCTAATTCTATAGACCCTTTTCACGGGGGCCATTTTGTGTCAAAAAGGCAGGGTAAACACAGGTGCAAGCAAAACACTAATGAGGGTTTCCAACTTCCATGATTGTAAGTTGGAAACCCTCATTAGTGTTTTGCTTGCACCTGTGTTTACCCTGCCTTTTCAACACAAAATGGCTCCCGTGAAAAGGGTCTATTGGCCAGTCTTGAGCACAAGCCACCAGTTTGGGTGCCCTATGCGGAAGTGATTCTGGACCTGTTAGCAAGCAGTCCCAATGCTATTTTCATGATGCAATATGCAAAACAAAAATCTGAATTTACCCATTTACTCAGTGTACATTTAAAAGTACTCAAGTAGAATATCTATTATTAAAATTACTTGAGTAAGAGTAAAAGTATAGCATTATAAAAATACTAAAAAAGGACAAATCCTCGAAAAATTATTGATGATTGATTAATTCATTACCACACCAAATACAAAATGATGTCTCAGTAGGAGCCAGCTACTACTATGGAAAGGTGGAGGCTGCAGCTCCTTGGGAGAGTTGTGGGCAGAAGCAGTATCTACAGGAGCATTGCCTATAGCAGATTTGATTTATAAGTATATGTTGTTGTTGTTGTTGTTGTTGTTGTTGTTGTTGTTGTTGTTGTTGTTGCTGTTGTTGTTGCTGTTGTTGTTGTTTCCCCTTGTATATTATTCTTTATTTTTATCTACTTTTTTGTCTGTACTGTATATTCAAGTATAGGTATTGGCAGATATCCAAATTCACGTATCTGGATCAGATCGGAACTGAAGAAAAGAAAAAGCAGATCTGTGCATCTCTAAGTATATGGGCACCAATCCAATACACACTGAGGCAAAAATGCATACAAATGAACAGAAGAAATCAAAGAAGTCTAAGGTCGTCTGAATTCAATGTAGCCTACAGATCATGCATAAGCTGCAGCAGTGGTTCCCAAACTTTTTCTGTCAGGCCCCCTTTTATGATATAGGATCTTTGGTCTGGTCCACAATTTAATTTTAAAAGGCACCGCTGCGCAGAAGTGGAAGTCCCGGGCGGAAGATCCGCGCTGTACAGGAAGCCTAAAAAAAAGACGTCTGGTTGTCCCGGAGTCTATTTCCCTGCCGAAATAGACTCTGTGTTCCCAGATTGTTCTAACTAACTAGCGCACAGAGAAGAGAAAGACTCTGGGCTCTATTATTCCCCCTGGCCTTAAATTTGCATTTATGGCTGGGCGCAGCGCTATTAGTGGGCATGGTCCCGCGCATTCCCTAATTTTTCTGTGATGCTAAAAGCCAGAGTGTGCGGCGGTAACCATTTAGCCATGCCTTTTTAAGCGTAGAATTACTCACAAGTGTGGCCATTGGTGATCTCCAGTAAACCAATCACATTCTTCCTTTCCAAGCTCCCGATCCACGGAGCCACTCCAGTCCAGTTGTGGCTGCATGCTGTCATCTCTCCATGCCAATTTGGACAAGTTGAGGTCTTCGATGCAGTGTGTTTATGTGTTAATGTTAACGGACATGGAACAGGAAGTGACGGTGGCTTTTCCGTCACTTCCACTTTCCTTTTCCGCGTCCATTTCGGCTATTCTCACTAATAACATTAAAACTGCATAGAAGACGTCAACTCGTCTCACAACAACAGTGGAAAATGACTCTAAACTCACGGCGCAAGTTGCTATTTAGACTGTACTGTAAACAGTGGAGCACAGACGCAGAAAAGGAAGTGACAGTGGCAGGAGAGGCGCGCTGTACAGGAAGCCGGGAAAAACGGTAGGACTCTCCCAGAGTCTATTTTTCAAATAAAAATAGACTCTGGGTTCCCAGATTGCTTCCCAACAGGCTAGCATGACATGTTGGTACCAAGAGTTGCCTTACATCTTCTAGTTTCATAATATGACATCACACACTTCACTCTGGCTTTAAAACTGATTCCACTACAGCAGGGTTCCCCAAATAGCGGCCCGCTGGAATTGCAAAAAAAAAAAACATTTTTATTTTCTTGATGACTAAACGGCTCAAAGTAATCTCGTGTAAGAAATGACTGTTCTACATTGAGTATGTTTGAAGTAAAAATTTAAATAATTAACTGGTTGGTTTTGGATTTCTAAAGCCACCTATTTCTGAAGAAAATGGTGAAAACGACATACCCAAACTAAAATGCTTACTGTGGCTGAACCGCTAGGGTTACAGACAACTGCCTGACCTTTTCTGAAAGGTAAGACTTTGAAGTTTCTGTTCCAAGTGTCAGAATGACTCTATCTCTTACTGACCCTGAGTAACACCAGCTCAAACACAGTGGTTGATTCTCGCCTAGAATAAAAAACACTTTTAGAGTGTAAACTCTGTTACCTGTGGTTGTATTTATGGCTAGAAACCCAATGGAGACATAGCCACAGGCCTTACCACATCCCAACTCAAAGAAGATGAAAAAATACCAAAACATGAGTATTTGGCAGTGGTTTTTGTAGGGAGATACCTAGGCGGATTTCCAAAAAGCCATTATAAAAAGCCATTTGAAAAAGCCAAATAATCTGAAATGTTGTCTTTGTCTTTGTACAAAGACAGCTATAACTTTTGCTGTGTTGATCTGATCTGAAAAAGGAAGACATGGTTCGATGCGCAAGATTCGGCCGGTTAATTTGGTATGTAGCCTGAACAGCATTGTTCAGAATTAACTACCTAATTAATCACATAAATGACAGATGGACAGCAAAAAATCAGAAACGTAACGCCGGGGTTACGGTGCCATGCAAGAGGTTAAATCTAGCAGCCATATGGGCAGGTGGTCAAAAAAGTTAATTTCAAGCACTCCAGGTGGTGACATAGAGAGTGAGTGAGAAAAGGATCAAATTGGTGGTTAAGACTGAATAATGCCATCAGAACTGTTCATTTAAAATTAGTTATTCCTCTAAATCTGGCTTCAGATGCACAACATTTTTCGCACCATTCGGTCCCCAGCCCTCGGCCCTCAGCAAAATGTGGCCCTTGGTGAAAAGTTATTGGGGACCCCTGCACTACAGCCTCTGAAAGACATGAGAGAAATTACCAAATTTGCGCCCCCCCCCCCCCCCCCTCTGTAGTTCATCTGCGCCCCTCCACCCACCCCCCAGGGGGCCCACTCCCAGTTTGGGAACCACTGGGCTACAGTGTGCAACAACTTCCCAATGAAAACACAAGATCTACAGCACTTACCGTAGCTGCCACGTTAATACTGTACTGCCTCTCATCTAGGATGGTGAATATATTACCCCGGGGGTAGCTTATACACATCACCGCTTCAGTGCGGTTAGGGGGCGGCTTAATGTGGGCGCCTCCATTAGCTGCTGTGGTGGCAGCCTCCAACACGA
>NC_139623.1:117345778-117360778 GCF_964638095.1 Poromitra crassiceps
TCAATTTTCACAATACTCCCATCTTGATATAACATATTTTACGTGGCTAGAATTACTAAAACACATTTTTTATGTTATGATATGGCTGTTGTACACCTAAATCAGCAAAAAAATCCACTCTGCAGAATTCCGCAGATTGTTTGAAACAACATGCGCAGAAAATCCTCCCAAAAATTTGCCGATTCGGGAACTTGAATCAAGCTTTGAATGGACCTCATACAAAATAAAATTCAAGGATATGGACCTTAAAGTCCCATTATGTAGTTTTTCTATTTGGGGAAACTGTGTCCTCTACCATTACCGATGCTAACACTTCCCTGTTTGTACGTTCAGATATTCCTTTTGGCCGGCTTTAATTTGTCATAATGCTGTCATTGTTTCATGTATGGACACTGGACAGCTGATAGCACTGGAATATTTAGTCAACTCACGCCATTGCCTCGGAACCATGGCCCCTATTCTCCCACAGGCCTTCGGCGCTAAAACGGGCCTTAAACGCAAAAAAACGTGCCTTGCGCCTGCCTCGGGAAGATATCAACAGGGCTTTAGGCTGCCAAATGCGCTTTAGGCGGAATGGGCGTGGCGCACTCCCTGAATGGGCGAGAATGGCCGTTTCGGCCTTAAATATCGGCCTAATGATATCTTCTGACCTGGCGTTAATTTAGTGCTTTGCGCTTTTGAAAACCAGGCCTATTCAGTGCGCTGGTTGCGCGGAGCGCTCCTCTGGCTCTCCTCTGTCACCCTTCTCTGTGTCACTCTCTCTCTCTTGATCAGTCTGACAGGCACAATACGACTCTCTCTCTCTGACTCCCTCGCTCAGACAGACACAACACACGTCCCATAGAAAAAAGAAGTTGTAAGTTCACTGCCTGGCTTGTGAAATCTCCCACCATGCAATGGGCTAATCCATTTCGCTACTAAATAGCAACCAAATGAGCTGAAATAGATATAAAGGTAGATCTAAATAATGTGTAATGGTAACACAACCTGCAATTGTAGAACATTTCAATATTGGACCAAATAAAACATTGAAATGAAAACACCACCCTATGTGAAACATATATGTCATCCTGGGCCTATATATATCCCTCGTCGATTTAACGTGATTTAGATAAGTGACAGCGTAACGCGCTTCTACTGTCGTGCTATACTGTGATGTCTGCTCCAATAACTTGGCCCTACTTCACATTTAGTTTTACAATAAAAACACATTTCTGCAATGACTTTACATAATGTAGGCTATATTTATGTGCATCATCCTACCTGATTGGTTTGAGAAGCATAATAATATGGAATAATAGCCTATGGAGACAGACAGACGGGATGAAGGGGGGGGGGGAGCAGAGTGCTTGGCTTTGTCTGGTTTTACTGGATTTCTCCTGGAATTGGAGCTTAAAAGGCAAGCGTGTGACTCTTTACTGCACTTCTCCAATGAGCAGATGGTGCATAATTTTACGCTTAAAAGGTGTGGTTATAATGCTTGAGGCCGCGTGTAGCGCCGATACCAAGATATCAAGTGCGCTGGTCCACACCCATTAATCTGGGCTGCGCCAGGCCCTAAACGCAGTTTCTACGCCGATACAACGATAGGGCCCCATGTCTCCAAGCCTTGTACACTAAACACCCTGGTTTCCACGACATTATCAAATACTCGGATAGCCATCTTAAGTATTTGCCATGATGAACTATCACACTGGAACAAAACATATTACAGTCAGCAGGAATAGCAATGTGCTTGGTTGCATCTTTTTTCAGGTTTGTACCCACCATCCCCACAGACAGACAGACAGACCGACAGACCGACCGAAGTGGTTGATGGACAGGTGGATAAGGCCGTTGGTCAAAAACCTACCAGGAAGTTCCAGTTGGTGTTGATGCGGTCAGCCAGGCCGGTGATGAGGAGAGCGAGGTAGGCAAAGGAGAGGAAGAAGGTGGTGACAGAGACAAACATCACCCAGCCCTGCAGCAGAGGCACCGGTATGTTGGAGGATGCCACCAAGATCCATACCAGACCGCCCAATACCTGGGGATGCAGAGAAACATCCGGTCACAAAAGCAGTAGGCTGGGCCGATATTCCATAATATCAAATGTCGCGATATCTTCCACAATATTTGAGGTGGGAGATCACAAGCGTGCAAGTTTCCTCAATTGTCTCTGCAATCAAACAAATGCAATCTAATTTCTTAGGCTATTAACATTATTATTATAAGAATGGTGTCATTGATGATGATGGTGATGGTGATGGTGATGATGATTTATTTCGTGTGTTGGGGAAGCTACTTGAAAGCATAGCTTAGGAAGTTACCAACTACTTCACCATGGAAGTAGTTGAACTACAGCAAAGCTACCCTGGGAGAAATGTAGTTTAGGAAACTACAAGCTACGCATAAAAGTAGTTCAAACTACTTTGCAAAAAAAGCATTAAATTGATGATGTACACGTGTGATATATGAAATAAAAGGTAACCCTTTATTTTACAGGTCTCTAACAACGTAAATAAATATGTAGTTACATGGTACTGGACCTATAAAATGGAGTGAGTCTATTCTGTATAGTTACATGCCGGACACCGGAGCTGCGGCCTGGGACAGAGATTGCTAAAACCCAGTGGTGGATTCAAATCACTGAACTTCTGATTGCGAAGCAGGCAGCTTTAACCACTCAGCCAGCAGGGCTTTATGAGTTTCATAGTGGAGTTTGAGAGGATAACAGTATGTCAGTCAGATGTAGTTGTCACTTCGTAGCTTTGTTACTATACACAGAGACTTGGGGGAAAATATTGATACGTTGTTAGTTGTAGCTTGAATAGTCTCGCTGGCCAGCCTCGTTTCCCTTCCATCCGAGGAGTCTGGCACCGCAGGTCTCCATAGTGGGATTGCGATGGGTGGCACTTAGCGGCAGTGCCCTTGGAAAATAGTTTCCAACAATCCAATTTGCCGTTTTCAGCGTGTAGCAACGAGCTAGCGTGTAGGTTTCTGCCGTTAGCTTGCTAGCTAGTTAGCGTTGTTGTTTTCACTGAGGCGGCAGGGCACTATTTACAGCGACACACAGGGAGGAGGGAGCGGAAGCCGCTCTGATTGACATGGTCGGAGTCAATGACAGAGTTTGTAATAAGCCGGGAGCGGACATCCGGCTGCCACTGAAACAGTCGCTCCAATGGGAGAGCAGCTGTAGAGCAGGGGAGGGCTTATCCAAGTTGCCTGTTTCCGCTGCGCCAGACTCCTCGGACAGAAGGGAGAGGAGGCTGGCCAGCGAGACTATAGCTTGAAAGACTCAAAAGGCAGATGCTATTTGCACCCGGGTGTAAATAGTCACAATAGCTGATGTGACTATTTACACCCGGGTGTAAATAGTCATGTTAGGCATGTGGCTATTTGTACCCGGGTGTAAATAGATTAGAAAATGATTAGAATGTAACATGTATTTTGCAAATTGGGAGGGATTTATAGACGGGGGGGGGGGGGCATGGGGGTTAGTCTTTGGGGAGAGATGATCCGGAGGTCTGGTGACCACAGGGGTCTTTGAGGGGCTTCGACGGGGTCCCCAACAAATTGATGGGAAAATGATTAATTTACAAGAAAAAACTAAACTTTACCACTATTCCTTCAGAAGTTGTAGCTATCATAGACTGTGTTGCATAGTTGATTGCTCTATTGCTGACAAAAATGTGTTATTGTAAGCCGCTTTGGATAAAAGCGTCTGCCAAATGACGTAATGTAATGTAAAGAAGCTAACAATTAGAAAATGGGGAAGAATTTCACTATCTAACAAATCAGAGAAAATCACCATCATCACCACTCACCAGGGGATATTCTGCATCAAGGAAGTTTAATGTTACTTGGCTTGTGTTAAATTAACCTAGACCGCTCATCAATTATAAACATTGTGCAGCTCTTTATTTTGTCATACTGTAAACAGTCCTCTACACTCCATTTCATCATTTTTATGTTAATATGACTTTCTGAAAGTTCCTTGAACCGTATATGGTAGTGTTATGTCCAGATTTTGCAATTGATGCATATAAACTGTGAATATAACCTGTTATAACCTCTTATCTGTATTGTGTTTGTGTATATATTTTGCTAAAATTGTCAACTCTGGAAACTGTACTGTTGCCAACTTTGTAGTTGTACCTGTCACTTTGCCTTACTAACTTTGTACTCTGCCACACTTGGCTGTAAATAGTCTGTCCATATCTTGTACATGTTTGAATTTTGGCATATTTATTGTGTTATTGTGTTGTTTATATCTCATGTAACATGTGCACCTACTAGACCAAGACAATTTCCGTGTATGTGCAAACATACTATGGCCGAATAAAAAAAATCGGATTCTGAGATTTAACTATTTATGCTAGATTAAAAATAAATAGAAAAAAGTTTCCACAACCTGGAGTCAAACCCAGACCACTGTAAAACTGTACTGCACTGTAACTTAGTGGGTGAGCTATCCGCTCATGGAAAATACATTTGGCCTTATCAGCGGCAAGTAATATGATTTACCCACCGCCTCTGCGACACCACAGGTAAACAGAAGACAGACAGAAATATATTTTATATCATGTATGTTAACATGTATGGCCTAAACGTGTTTTTATATTCTCAAGTCCATTACCATGTAAATACATGAATTACAGTTGATAGACTCACTTAATTTACAGGTGTGGTACCATGTAACTACATATGAATGACAGCTGAATAGATTTCCTTCAATTCACAGGTCCGGTACCATGTAGCTGCCTGCTTTGCAATCAGAAGTTCAGTGATTTTAATCCACCACTGGGTTTTAGCAATCTCTGTCCCAGGCCGCAGCTCCGGCGTCAGGTCCGGTACCATGTAACTACATACTGTATGAACTACAGTTTAATAGACTCACTCCATTTTACAGGTCCTGTACCATGTAACTACATGAACTACAGTTGAATATACTCACTCAGCACCAGTGGCTCCTTCATTACATTACTGGCTTTCCTGGGGAAGCTAAGCAGGTCTGGCCTATGATACTCCTTGGATGGGAGACTGGTGCTAGAAGTGGTGTTGGAGGACCAGTAGGAGGTGCTCTTCACCTCGGGTCTGAATAATAATAATAATAATAATAATAATAATAATAATACATTTAATAATAATTAAAATTTGATTAATTGCACAGCCCACACACCACGTCTGATCCATCTCCTGCACAACTTCCTCAGTGACAGACCGCAAACTGTTCGGGTCGGCACAACTACATCACCTGCACTCACCAACGCAGGGGTGTGTGCTGAGCCCATTCCTCTACACACTGTACACAAATGACTGCACCCCTCACCCACCACCATTTACCTCAAATACTCTGACGACACTGCCATTTTCTCACAGACAATAATTCTGTTCTGGACTATCACAATACTATTGCACACTTCTAGCCTGGTAAACCAGCCGGTCACGTGAAATCACATTTCATTTGGTTCAATTCAATTCAATTCAATTCAATTCAATTCAATTCAATTCAATTCAATTCAATTCAATTCATTGTCCACAATGTGGAAATGTGTCTTTGGCTTCACAGGTTTACTTGTGTGACCTATAGTTTCTGCCTCTGCTGAAGTATTTCACAGGAGTCGGAAGGATGGAGCATTTGTGGTTTATTCTCTGGAAGGTGGGACACATAGCAACCAGCTACCACAGATAGAAGCCATTCTCTGTGAGCTACTTTTACATAGTGATCATATAGTGGTACGTTAATTTGACTGTATATTAAAAAAAATTACAAAATAAATAAAATAAATGTTTTTTAACTGTACATATCTTTCATATCTATTCATGTAATGGCGTCAATATCACAGTGCAATACATATTCTATATCACTTGTAACCAAAACTGTTTTTACTTATGTTTGTAAAATCATTAGATATACTTGGTATGACCTATAAGCAGCTTTTAACATTAGAAATTACATTTAAACAAGATACAATAAGATACATCATGACAAAATATACAGGTCCCTGAGTCCTAAATCTAAATGCTCCGTTTTTATAGGTTTTTCTTTACAGCTCAGCTCAGTTTGCCTTAGTCCTATAGTCCTATGATGGGCCGTGGGCATTCCTTTCGATGGCAGCCTTTCTTGCAGATTCCAGATCTCCTCTCCAGTCTCTGATGTTGTCTATCCATTCTGTCTTCCTTCTCCCCCGTCCTCCTTCCTTCACACCTCTCCCTCTATTGTTGCACTAAGCTGTCGCCTCGTCTTTTCCTCTGGTCATATCTTCTCAGCTTCCTCTTCTTTACTTCCTCCAGCATTCCTTGCTCTACAGTTATTCCCACTTTCGCCCTCACCCAGTCATTGGTCCGTCTCTCCTTCCAACTGACTCTTAGTACTCGTCTCCACAGCCACAGCTCGAAGACCTCAATCATTCTGCCTTCCTTAAGGTCCAGCTTTTACATCCATACAGCGCGACGCTCCACGTCAGCGCTTTTGCTAGCTTCACTTTCAGCTTCAGGCTTAGATCTTGTGATTTCCACACTTCCGTCAGGTTTGCTGCAATGCTCCTGGCCTGTCCTATTCTTATCTTGATGTCTGCAGCGCTGTCTCCTTCAGGGGTGATATAAGATCCCAAGAACTTAAACTTTTTCACATTTTCAAGTTCATCAACCTGGATTTTCACATTTCCTTTCCCATGCACTTTCATGGTAGAAGTCTTCAGGCTGTTGATGTAAGACCCATTTCCAAGCTCGATGGCCTGAGATGGTTTGCCATGGTCGTGATTTCCTCTTCATTATTTGCGATCAGGGTTGTGTCATCAGCATAACGAATGTTCCAGACAGCTCGACCTCCAATGCCCTTTCCACTTCGCTCCAGGAGATTGATCTCCACCTCTCTCATGATCCTTTCCCCAATTGTATTGAAAAGTATCGGTGAGATCAAACAGCCTTGTCTGACTCCCTTTTCAAAACGGAAAGGCTCTGTCCTTTGGCCTTGTACTCGGACCACTCCAGTGGCATTGTCATATAGCTTCTTAACTATCCAAATCAGGTGTTGTGGGACGCCAAACTCTGAGAGAGTCTTCCACAGGGCGTCATGGAAGACAGAATCAAAAGCCTTAGAGTAGTCCACAAAAAGGAGCCACAGTTCTTCATCGTCTTGCTTTTTTGCCACTTTCTGGATGATATTTCTGACAGCTAAGATGGCATCTGTCGTTCCCTTGGCGGGCATAAAGCCAAATTGCTCTTCTGCAATCTGAGGTCCAAGGTAATGTTGGAGTCTTTGTCTGATGATCTCCAGCAGGATCTTAGATGTGTGGCTGATCAGGCTGATGGTTCTATGCTTTGTGCAGTCTTGAGGACCAGGTACTTTGGGTAGTGGTACCAATTCTGACACCATCCACTCCTCTGGCCAGATACCAGTCTTCCAGATAGAGTCTATGATGTGTTTCATCGCTTTCACTGTTGTCGCTCCTCCTGCTTTCAGTGCTTCTGCTGGTATCTCATCTAGGCCTACTGCTTTGCTATTTTTTAATTTCTTAATTGCATATTCTATCTCACTTTCGAGCACTTCTGGTTCTGCATCTCCTTTCTCCACCTCTTCTTGACATTACCGTCCCTACCAAAAAGCTCTACGCAGTAGTCTTTCCATCTTCTACAAATATCCTCCATATTGTAGAGCATCTTTCCATTAGCATCTTTGATGCCAATCCCAGGTTGTGCCGTTTGCTTCCTCATGACTTTCTTGATGGTCTTGTATATGGTTTTAGAGTCTCCTCTCTGCTGTGCTTCCTCGGCTTCTTGCAGCCTTTCCCTGTACCACTTCCTCTTTGCTTTCCTCAGTGCTGTCTTCACCCTCCGTGAGGCAGCTCTGTGTACTAGGCTGTTTGGTGTCTCCCTCCTTATATTTCTTCTTTCCTCAATCAGTTTCCAGCAGGTGTCATCAATCCATGGTTTCTTTGCTTCTTGTTGTCTGACCGGGCATATTTCTTCAACTGTTTCTGCTATAACTTTTCTGAGAGTTGGCCACGACTTATCCTCCATGATCTTCTCCTTCAGTCGCGCTTCAAATATTGCTCTTGTTTTTCTTTACAAATAATAATATATTTTTAGCTTGACTGCCACCTGCTGGTGGTCACACACAGAGACTTGCGCAGACATACTGACACAGACACACTGACACACAGACACTGCTGGAATTATTAGATAGATTATGCGCTTTGTGAAGGCAATTTGTATCAATAAATGTAATGCACCAATGTCTCCTCACAGTTGTGTTGACACATTTTACTTAGATTTCTTTCTTTCATGACAATATTTAAACTAAAATACACAAGACAGAGACAGAAAACTTGACAGATGAGATTACAACACAATAACCAAACACTACACATCACCACCACCACCACAACAACAACAACAACAACACTCTACCCATCCAGGCTTATACCACGAAGCAAGATTAGTGGCTTAGCGAGGTAAATTCAGGTTCAACCCTAGGTTTGCCGTGCTACGACGCTAGTTAACTTCTTACCGAGATAGATAGCAACTTATGCTCTACGGCTAACCTGCTCTGTAGCAGGTTAAGTTCAGAGGATAAGATCAAAACCCATGAAAGACCCACCTTCTTACCAATCAGCTCTCTGGAAACAGCAAGTCGCCATTCATATAGGATCCCTATTATGAAAAATAGATTCCATTCAAATGAAAAAGAAAAGAAAAAAGAAAAAAAGACATATGGCTCCTGATGAATTAATCGAGGACTGAAGCCTTGCACTTGTTGCATGCAACATAATTAAAATAAGCTAGGGCTGCACGATATTGGAAAAAACTGACATTGCGATATTCCCTGCCCCTGCGATATATATTGCGATATGAAAAAATACAGATTTTCACCAGATTACCAGAATAGCTCTATTTTAAAGAAAAGAATACTTCTAGAATGATTGGGATGATTTTGTAGAGGAGTCCATCTGATTTTGGAGGGGAAATTAGGTATTTTAATGTTTCTCAACCACTGGGCTGTCGCCTACTGTAGGCCTCAGAGCGTCATCTATCAGGGTGCATACACATTTTGACCAATGGATTTCCATGACTTAGGCTACATACATGAAAAAGTGAGTAAGTTATGACATTCTACTTTAAAATGTCACTAGCCTACACTTCACTTAGTGTAATGCAGCCTTTAAAACCAGGGAAAGACAACATGTATGCTGTATCACCATATTACCATATCCAACATCTAAGACCATATAGTCTCATATCACAATATTGATATACAATTGATATATTGCCCACCCCTAATATTGAGTGCCAGAATCTACCTCCCAATGATGCTATTTGCAGAAAAACATTAGATTTCATTGATTATAATCACTGCTTTCAACTTCTTTCGTTCTTCTAACGTTTCAATAAATCAACAATGAAACACCCCTGCCACTTTACACACTTGGTCTGACCCCCCGGAAACCCCCTCCAGAAACGACCAAGTGGTACACTCCGCATCTGCGGAGTTCCGGTTTTTGAGCGCAAGGCTGGCAGTACAGAGAGACGAGGATTCACATGCAGCCGACCGGTGACAAACAATTCATTCGTGAAAAGTAATAAATATACATTTAATTGCCCAGATATGTCTCTTCTCTTTTTATTTTCACTGACATGTTTTGTGTAAATAAGTCGCTATGTATGATTAACTCTACCGTAACGTTACTGCTATCATGTGATGCAACATCAGAGACTTGAAGGGGAGAGACAGCCACAGTGATAAACGGACAACTTCTCAGTAATCAGCCTTCGTGTCATAAGTTGCGGTCTTGCTTTTTGGTGTTTCAAGAGTAGATATCTCCACTCCACGGACATGTTGAGTTACAGCAGCCAGCCTGCTGTATGCGAGTGCGCTGCAAACTGTGGACAAGTCCGCCTCCACAACCACATCGTTTACAGACGGGCTACCGTCAGCAACGCAACATAAGCAAAAGATAATTCAATTTAGGTCTCTGTGCATGTTTGTTGTGTTGAAGCTAAGCACTAAATGAGTGAGTACAGTAGCGGGGCGTCTCTCTCCTTTGAGAGAGCCTGCATTTCACTCAGTAGGCTACCCCTAAAGTGAGAGTTTATCAAGCAACATGACGAGTTAATTTGCTTTTGACATCGCACGTCCTGCGATGTGACTATCGCGCATGCGCACATCGCAATGTCGATGTGTAAACGATATATCGTGCAGCCCTAAAATAAGCCCTAATTACCAATTTGGAATATGTTTTTATATTTATTCATTTTTGTGCTCCCAACTAGGCTAGATACGTTTGACCCCGCCGATCGATTGCAGCTGAACGGTGAGTGGAGAAATATCACTAAACTAGCATAAAAAGGTTACATAAAGATCTCCAAAGCGCACGGTGCCGTGTGGGCAACGGAGCTGAGGCTGACGTTGGGTTCCACATGGTCATACATGCCAGAATAGCCTACTACATCTAAGCAATTTAATATGAGATCGCCTGCACACAGATTATTCATATCTAGGCTACTCCTGCATTTTGCAGCTGCAACTGTGTTGCTTTTGGCCTGTATGATGTGATTGAACTTCATATTGTATGCGACTCTGCTGTCAATATATGTGACCACAAAATAGGCTATTTAGGCTATCTATTTATTTATCAATGAAATCTATGCCTGCGCCGTGTCGATTCAGTTCAGCAGCCTTTTTTAATTTTATTATGATTATATAATGTATTATTTTTATTTTTATTGATGGCCTATTATAGGAATTATTCCATCAGTGCGACCAAACACATCATGAGATCATTATTATTCATTGAGCCTAAATGATCTAAATACGCCTACGGATTTTGGAAATTTAGACTGAGCTAGATTACACATTACTTCCACTCGCAAAAAAGACATGCAGGTTTTATTGAGTTTATTGAGAGGGTGAATTGAGCTGCTGTAGGAATATACGTGGAGGCAGAAACCGCTCTTCAAAGAAATTACTGATGTGAATAAAAGCGGTAACTTTAGACAGTCATTCAGGAACAGACTAATAATATCCAATGCGGATTTTGATTCTGACATACAGTAAAGCTTCACTTTGATTTGCGCTTTGAATGAATGAGGAAATAGGAGTGTCTGGCGCAAGCCCCCAGGAATAGTGCTGGGCTGTGAAGCCATTTGAACATGGTGGCTAAGCTCTGTATTGCAAGTCACGTGACGCCATGCAGCCCAGAAAGCAAAATTCCCATCCACTTGCATGGGGACCCCGGCAGCTGTTAAACCCAGGGGAATTTTTTCCGGGTGTCACTCAAAGTATAAAACGACTCTTTTAATTATCCCAAAAAAAAATCATGGGGCATTTTTTCTTCAGAAGCCACTAAGAGCCGTATACGGTTGTATTTTCTTCATCTACCATACATCTACATCCATGGGTGGGAGGGGTGGGAGACGTCATGAAATACGTCATGGCACACATGCGCACTTCGCCTTGGGCCGCATGGTCAGGAAGTAAAACCAGGAAGAAAAACCCCCCATGATGGCTTCATGCGCCAGTGAGAAGCCTCCGTCCGAATGCATGGGTGGGCGTGGCTCATCCCCTATCCAGTTATTTTAATACATCCGTGGTCTGGCGCTGTAAAAGCTGGAGCAGTCTATATTGCATTGTGATTGGCTAGTTGTTAAAAACCATGCCTCTTGAAAACCAGAGTCGTGGTATGGGTTAGCTAGATTGCAATGATCTGTTTAAGCCAAACCAGATCAAGGGACAGATCCTGGATCTGCTTATCCTACATTTGTGGTATGGGCCTCAGGACCCAGCCGCAAATATTTGTTTGTTTATTTGTTTTTGTTTTTTTATTATTTCAATAAATTTACCCAATTGACAAAAGTAAAACTAATGACAGTTTCTGTAGGCTATATTTTTTTATTTTAGTTTATTTAGTTTTGTAATTATACAATATTGTTTCAGTTAGTTTTCTTTTTTCTATCGTTTTTATTTATTTATTTTTTAAGTTGGGCGAACTAAAATGTCACCCCCCCACTTAATTTTAGTTTTTAGTTTAGTTTTTTAGTTAACTATATAACCTTGTTGTGAAACTATACACGCAGCATAGTGCAATCATCATGACAAGCAATGCATTGACTGAAAACACTGAGCAGCCTGCACCATCATCAGAGGGCACACACACACACACACACACACACACACACACACACACACACACACACACACACACACACACACACACACACACACACACACGCACACAGCCTGTGCAGGCCTACGAGATAACGCATGAAGAGGCTAGAGGCCTTTTCAATGGTAAACAACAAATAAATAATTATGTTGTGACTCTGCAGGTGCTATAGGCTTGATGTTCACCTGCAGAGAAACACCAGAAATAAACGTATATAAAAGCAACTTACTATCTCTAAACAGATAAGCGCTCCAGAGTAGGTCCGCAATATCTCCAGTCCCAAAGGTAGAGAAATCGTTGGCGCCGGGAAAGAGGTGGCAGCGGGATTAGTGGCTGGTTCCGACATCTCTCTTCTTCTCTCTCTCTCTCTCTCTCTTTCTCTCCCGCTGTCTCTTCTAGCTCTCTCCCTCAGTCTCTCTCCCCTCCCTTCTGAAAGACACAGAGGGCTCAGTTCAACAAAGGACGCGGGAGCAGAGGGGAAATTCCTCCGGAGTCATGTGTCCCCTAAACAGGTCGGACAGGTGCAAGGGCCACTCCCTGAACACTCGTGCTGCCTTCAGGTGCCTCGCCTAAAACTCCGACATCACAGCGTGGTGGTGGCCTAAATAAAATGTCAATTTACATTTGTGCAAACCACAGATACATTGAATGTCAACATTTATGAAACGAAATATTTTGCATATTGACATTTCTATCCACCTTATTTTTGAATGCCCCACTGTAAAAAATAATTGTGCGTACAAGGTCCGGTTTAACGTGACTCATTGTTGCAGCTTGCCATTTCCTAATCATGTATTCTACTTTATTTGAAAAGATGGCCACCTACACTCAGTCCCTTGTACCCTGGCTGAATTGAACATAACTTGGCCAATAAGTATGTAACATACCAAATAAAACAACCCGTAATATCTTAATTTTATGTAGAATGCAGAGGACATGTAACTGTTAAGTTAAACTCGCGTTCAAGGAATATTGTATTTACTGCGCTGCTCTAAAATAACGTTAGTGGCGCGAGGCTCAGAGAGCCTGTTCGTCCTAGAAGCCACTCGCTTTGCACCAGAAGACAATCGATTTGGGGGTGGAACACGCCAGGATTGGCCAACGCCAACGCCAGTGCCCAGAACTGTCGAATCAAATCATCGACAGAGATGCTATGGCCCGCCTCCCAGTATTCTCAGTGTGCGGAGATAGATAGAACGTTAGAAATATAGCCAACCACGTTATAAACAACTAAATGCTGATGGGTCCGTATGGAAACGGTTGTGCCCGAAATGGTTAAAAGTTATATCAATTTGGTCATTCAGTGGCGTTTTACTGCCATGTAACATAACTAACTAGCGGCTAATATTAGCCACGATTACCCATGAATCAATGCACTGCGCTCTTAAAGGGATATTTATCGACGAGATTTTTGCCAAGCTGGACCTGATTAGTGATTTGCTCCGTTCGCCCAGACGGGTGTCAAGCTGTCAGCAACAAGGCTGGGAGGATCACACCGGAAGAAGCACCCATCAACTAGATCAGGCAAAAATGGCCGCCAAAAATAAGGTGGATAGGTATCTCACGTCATAGAGTCTGCTATTGAAGTAGCGTGATGGCCAGTAAGCCCTCGTTCACACCATAGGCCAATCCCACGCTGAAGCTACGCAGCGCTACGGCAGTTACATTTTGGCATCCATGTTAACAGGCGAGACCGTTCACACGAGCCGCACGCCACGCCACGCTGAAGCTACGCTGAAGCCACGCTGCAGCGATAGTTTCGGCTTCTGTTCTATTTTCCAAGCATGCAGCGTGCTGCACCCGAGCTGCCAGGCATGAAGTCAATGCAAGTTGTGAGCAGGGGAAGGGCCGCTCGGAGCAAGGCGCTGAGGAAAAGAGAGTGGTTCTGGTGTGACCGGTTTAGCGTGGCACTCAGCTTCTGTTAAGCGCTGCTTCTGAATAGCGCTTGGTGTGAACCAAGGGTAACGGTGCAGACACACACTCGAAAGCAGTGTTTGGTTTTATTCAGATTTAAAGATCATTTATTTGAATTTATTTTTCTATGTCTGTCCCACTGATGACATCATCAGTGATGTCATGAATTCCATCATCAGTGAATTACACACACACAGAAGGCTATTCACGAGTTTCATGGTGAGACAGTGGGCGCTTCCATGACACCCTCCCTCCCCGTTTCCAGCTGCCGGTAGCCTGTTTCCGCCCAGGACCGCTCATAGCGAAAGAGACTGAAAATAATCATAATAATTGTTGTGACTTTGTACCTACTGTACCTATGTCTTGTAATGGAGCCCCCAGCATAATAATTTCACACGTGCATAATTGTACAACGGAGTGACAATATCTTGAATCTCGAAAGAGAGAGAGACCGCTAAAGCTCCGTTCAATGACCAAATATTAGAATTCCAGGTTGGACCTTTAGCCTTCAAAATAAAAGTGGCCATCCATACTATTTTTAGCAATTTCGGCTAAAATAAGCCCATACAGTACCAGTGAATTGACATTCACCTCGTTTTTGTAAAATATTGCCGCTATGCAACCACACAACGCTACTGTTTTTAGCCATACGTTCCCACTCTTTGACAGCGGCGCACACCTCCTTGCTCGTGAAAAAAAGAAGTAAACAGGACGTTGACAACCGGCTACCGCTGAGAATCATGGGAAACGTAAGTAAGGAAAAAGGCAGAGGCAGAGAGATGCCTAGTAAAGCAACATTATTAAATAAATTAATAATTTAGGGTTAGGGTTAGAGCTCATACATTTTGTCATAGATTTTGTTGTTGATCCTTTTCAGGGTCTCTCTATCCCAGATGTACAGTAGCCTATTTACCACATTGTTAGTCTTAACTTGTAATCATGG